>NC_052146.1:84455569-84464484 GCF_902713615.1 Scyliorhinus canicula | reverse complement strand
CACGTACCCTTGCACCTGGGAGGCAACATACCAAACGTGAGTCTCTCTCGCTCCCACAAAATCTCCTATCTGTGCCCCTGACTATTGAGTCCCCAATTACTAATGTTCTACTCCTTTCCCCCCTTCCCTTCTGAGCAACAGGGACAGACTCCGTGCCAGAGGCCCGTACCCCATGGCTTACCCCTGGTAAGTCGTCCCCCCCACAAGTATCCAAAACGGTATACTTGTTACTCAGGGGAACGACCGCAGGGGGTCCCTGCACTGACTGCTTCTTCCCAGTCCCTCTTACAGTTACCCATCTATCTCCAGTCTTTGGTGTAACTACTTCCCTGAAGCTCCTATCAATGACCCCCTCTGCCTCCCGAATGATCCGAAGTTCATCCAGCTCAAGCTCCAGGTCCCTAACACGGTTTTTGAGGAGCTGGAGTTGGGTGCACTTCCCACAGATGAAATCAGCAGGGACACTGACGGCGTCCCTCACCTCAAACATTCTGACTGGACCAGTTCTTGTGATAACCCTCCCAGGTATCCAAGCTGCTCTTCCAAAATTTTGCACATAAACTAAATTCTCAGCTTCCCTTTTGGCTGTATGATGCTAGCCTTTCTGTGAGGCTTGTCCAGCTTCCACCCTCCCAACAAATTTGGACAAATGATGTCAAGCCGGGTTTCAGGCGTCGACCCATTAACAACTCGGTCGGAGTGACCCCACTGGTGGTGTATGGGGTTCTGTTGTATGAGAACAGGGAATCCGCTAAGCAGCAGTGGTCGGTTAGACTGATTTTTCATTGACGCTTTAATAGTTTGGATCAGTCTTTCAGCTAGCCCATTTGAAACGGGATGGTAGGGGACCACATGCACGTGCTCAATTCCTGTCATTTTGAAAATGTTGCCGTTGTTTCTGTCTTTACATAGATCCTCACTTATACTCCTTTTATGTACCCCACCTCTGTCTGGAAAATCTTGTGGTAATGACACAAAAGTTCCTGGAAAAGTCCATCCATGATGCTGAATTTTTCTATCCAATTTAGCTTGATTTTCTTCAGCCAACCCCAGCCCTTGGTTGACAAGAGGCTTGGCCTTTGTCCTTTCACTATGCTGAGGGGGTTCCTGTTAGTGCGATACAGGTATGGATGCCGCCCTTAATATCTTCAGTGTCTCTCCGGTATAGGTGGCTGAGGTGATTGATGTACTGCTGAAATTCACAGGCTGCATCCCTCCCTATAGATACCTAAATGTTTGTTCACCCACTACTGTGGCAACCTTCATCTTTTGTGGACCACTGTTGACAATAAGGACAATTTCAATGTTTTGTTTAATCTTACCATGTCGAGCTTGTATACTTCAGACTTACCTTCAGGGTCTTCCTCAAGCTTGTTCACTAAAGTCACCAACGGTTTTGAGGAAACTTGGATAACCTGTCTGATTCTGCATCTGGCTTATACATGACCTTTTCTATTAAATCTGAAACAGATGAATTCCTTACATATAACATAGAACAGTACAGCACAGTCCAGGCCATTCGGCCCACGACTTGCAACTGCCTTGGGGATGATCTTCCCCACAATGATGACAAGCCTCTAAACCTTGTGACTGATGGTCACTTTCATTTTCTCAGGCTCCTCACTCTTTTGCTTCGGGAAGCTCAAGTGGCCATCAATTCCTGCCATAACTGGTTCACCTCGCCTTGTACGCCTTGCAATTCAAAGACTCATTGTTCAGCACTTTAGGCCGCTTGAGCCAACTCAACTGCTTTGTCTAAGGATATTTTGGTTTCTGCCAGCAACTTCTTCTGAATATTTAAGTGTTTGATCCCACAGACTAACCAGTCATGTAACATATCGCTAAGAGATGTACCAAATTTACAATGTTCCAACATCGATCAATGTCTGGCTATAAAAGCAGATGCTGCTTCTCCAGGATCCCTAATGGCTGTATGGAAATTATACCGCTACATAATAATGGAGGGTTGGGAAATGTCATGGTCCCTCACTAGTTGCACCAATTGATCAAATGATTTGAAGCTCAGAGCATGCAGAAACGTTCGGCTTCACACGAGGTTATATGTTTGTGGGTTGCAAACTGCAACAATATAACAACAGTATGAGTACCACCCAGGCCGGGGCTGACACGTCCACCAGCCCGAACAGGGTGAAATAATACAGTTGAACTGTATCAGCGGCCCCAAGGTTTCCCCAATTAAAATCATACTCCAGGTCAATGACCACTCCCTGGAAATGGAAATGGACACAGGAGCAACTGTCCCCATTGTTGAGGAACTGACTTTCAGGTGCTTCTGAACAGGTATCGTTTCCTGGGCCATCGAGACAACAAGGCCACGTTGAGCACATATACTGGGGAACCTCTACAGATTGTCGGAACCACCATGAGCATGGTTACCCATGGGCAGCAGACAGCCCAACTCCCTCTGATTGTCTTACAAGGACCACGGCCTAGTTTTCTGGATAGAGACTGCCTCCAATGGATCCATAAGACAGAGGGCCAGCATCAGGTCATTCGGCACATCAAGTCTGCTCCACAATTCAATCATGGCTGATATATTTCTCATCCTTATTCTACTGCCTTCGCCCTATAACTCACAATCCCCTTATTAATCAAGAACCTATCTATCTCTATCTTAAAAACTCTTTGTGATTTGGCCTCCATCGCCTTCTGCGGCAAAGAGTTCCCCTTGGACTGGTGACAAATTTTCAAAATAGCAGCTGGTGGTCTATACAAAGTTAACGGAAAATACCCCGAGGCATTTCATGAAGTTTTAGTGAAATCAAGGGAAAAATCTATGGAGACTTCAATGCACTACCGAAATATTTCAGGGCATGACTAGTCCCCTATGCCTTATTTCAAGGGGGTTGGAGTACAGGAGTGGGGAAGTCTTGCTACAACTGTACAAGGTACTGGTGAGACCACATCTGGAGAACTGTGAGCAGCTTTGGCTCCCTTATTTGAGGAAAGGTATTATTCCATTGGAGGCAGTTCAGAGAAGGTTCACTAGGACGATCCCCGGTATGAAGGGAGTGCCTTCTGAGCAAAGGTTAAACAGTCTGCTCATCGGAATCTCGAAACATATATGATACTTAAAGGGTTTGACAGGGTAAATGCTGAGATAATGTTTCTCCTCATGAGAGAGTCCAGGACCAGGACCAGAGAGCAGAGTCTCAGAATAAAGGAGTATTAATTTAAGACTGAGATGAAGAGGAATTTCTTCTCTCAGGAGGGTTGTAAGTCTTTGGAACTCCTTGTCACAGAGAGCAGTGGGGGCAGAGTCCTCGTGTATATTTGAGGTAGCTAGATTCTTGATCAGTAAGGAAATCCAGGGTTATGGGGAAAGGGCAGGAAACTAGACGTGAGGAATGTCAGATCAGCCATGATGCTAATGAACGGCGGAGCAGGCTTGAGGGCCAAACAGCCTACTCCTGTTCCTATTTATTGCGCACTTATCATTTTAGAAGTGCCTCTCCCATTGATTCTGTCGGCACCTCCCGCTTCCTCAGGAAGGCAGACAGCATTGTTAGAGACCCCTCAGACCCAGGATGTGCCCTCTTCCAGATCCATCCATCAGGCAGAAGATACAGAAGTCTGAAGATCTGCACAACCAGACATAGGAACAGCTTCTTCCCCACAGCTACTAGACTCCCCAATGGCTCTCCATTGGACTGTTCTGTTCCCTGTATGAACACTATCCACGATGCTCAATGCTGCTCTTGTTTGGCTCTTGTTCTGCACTGTGACCAATCACTATTTGTTGATGTACCATTTGTCAATGTATTCTGTTGATTATTCTTTTGTCTACTATGTACGTACTATGTACGTTCCCTTGGCCGCAGAAAAATACTTTTCACCGTACTTTGGTCCATGTTACAATAAATATCAACCAATCAATCAAATTAAGTTGGTATGTGGAAATTCTGTTTGTTATTAGCTTTGAAGAATCCATTTCCATGCGACACAATTTGTAGAGAAATGACTTGCGCTAGATTGTTTCCACATTTGTTTTGAAACCACTAGTTTGGAATTTCAATTTTTATCAGTGTGTTAATTTGAAAGGGAATGACAAACCTCTGCAATAATGTCATTTTAATGAAATACTGATTTAATGTTGCTAACCGAGTAGCTGGAACAACACATCCATTCATTAAGGCTGCTGTATGCATTCATTCAACTTTCTGCTTAACTTCATCTTTATATCATTCTATTTTGATCAGTTAAGTACTTGGAGGCAGAGAAAGCCACAGACCTCCTCCAACCTAAACAGCAGAAAACTCCACCAACATGACAGGTTAGTTCCTGCCAGGCACCATCAATAAAGTGAACTGGCTGGTCAATCTTTAACAGTGCCCTGGGTACAGCAGACAGTATGAACTGCCATAGCTGCCTGCCAGACAGAATCAACTCAAATGCCATTGTCCTTTGTCAGATACGTCATCTCAAAGTGACAGCCCTAAAGTGATCTAACTAACCTCTTCTCTTGTCTCAATGTCACTAGTTGATCAAAACTTTTTAAAAGTGCTTTGTTAAAACAGCTTTTCCACCAAACTTCTTGTATGGTTACGAATTGGACCTTCAATCTCAGGTGAAAACAGAAAGTGTTGGAAATGCTCAGCATGTCTCGAAGCATCTGCGGGTCTCTGTCGTGGCGAAAATAGCCAGGGAATCCTAAATCCTGGCTCTAAACTTGGCACTTCCTATTCTGGCAGAGGTGGTGCTGCAATTGGATTGGAGCTCACACATGTGGGATTTACAGAAGCTTCTGCTCGCTTAAATCAACACACTGAAGTGACTTTTTGATAGGCCAGAGCGTAGTGTGTGCAGATTAGATGGGATACCCCTTTTGAAATGGTTCGGGGACACCTTTGGGAGCAGTAAGACAAACATTGAGATAGGTAAGATACCCTCTGGGAGAGAAAAGACAACATTTTGGAATTGTTAAAAGTAAACAGGGTTGTGCGTAAAAACGCATAAAATCACAGAAATTGTCAAAGAGCTGTTGGGGTTGACTTGTAAACCAGGCAGCCCCAGAATGAAAGTCCGACTTGCGGGCTGCAATTTGTAAAGGTTGGGTCCGCAGAGGTGGTGATTCTGCCTTCCCTGTGCACCTGACTCGAGAGTGAAAGGCCGGACCAGAGTTAACGCTTTGTGTCAATCACCTCTCATCAGAACTCCTTACATTTCACCCATAGCTCCCATTCAAAACCACTCCTTACTGCCGGATGGTGTTTGTAGATTCTTCGTCAGATTAGTCAAGGGAGGACTGTAAGGTGCTGCAGTCGTTCAGTGCTGGTAACGAAGGATTGGATAAACCCATGAGTGTGTCACAGAAACACATTTTGTGTTGGGTGATCACGAATTAAAAGTAAAAACTCAGAAATCAAGAAATCAGCCATCAGCCTCTCAGCTGATGGTGAAGTAAGTGCAGCAGAAGCTGAAACAGTGCCTGGGAGACAGGGAGTGCAGCAGGGGGTGAGGGGGACAGAGGTTGCAGCACGGGGTGAGGGAGAGACAGAGGGTGCAGCAGGGGGAGAGGGAGACAGAGCGTGCAGCAGGGGGTGAGACAGACAAAGGGTGCAGCAGGGGATGAGACAGACAGAGGGTGCAGCAAGGGGTGAGGGGGAGACAGAGGGTGCAGCAGGGGGTGAGAGAGAGAAAGAGGGTGCAGCACGGGGTGAGACAGACAGAGGGTGCAGCAGGGGGTGAGACAGACAGAGGGTGCAGCAGGGGGTGAGAGAGAGACAGAGGGTGCAGCAGGGGGTGAGACAGACAGAGGGTGCAGCAGGGGGTGAGACAGACAGAGGGTGCAGCAGGGGGGAGGGAGACAGAGGGTGCAGCAGGGGATGACGGAGAGACAGAGGGTCCAGCACGGGGTGAGACAGACAGAGGGTGCAGCAGGGGGTGAGAGACAGACAGAGGGTGCAGCAGGGGGTGAGAGACAGACAGAGGGTGCAGCAGGGGGTGAGAGACAGACAGAGGGTGCAGCAGGGGGTGAGAGACAGACAGAGGGTGCAGCAGGGGGTGAGGGAGACAGAGGGTGCAGTAGGGGGTGAGAGACAGACAGAGGGTGCAGCAGGGGGTGAGAGACAGACAGAGGGTGCAGCAGGGGGTGAGGGAGACAGAGGGTGCAGCAGGGGGTGAGGGAGACAGAGGGTGCAGTAGGGGGTGAGAGACAGACAGAGGGTGCAGCAGGGGGTGAGAGACAGACAGAGGGTGCAGCAGGGGGTGAGAGACAGACAGAGGGTGCAGCAGGGGGTGAGACAGACAGAAGGTGCAGCAGGGGATGAGAGACAGACAGAGGGTGCAGCAGGGGGTGAGGGAGACAGAGGGCGCAGCAGGGGGTGAGAGACAGACAAAGGGTGCAGCACGGGGTGAGACAGACAGAGGGTGCAGCAGGGGATGAGACAGACAGAGGGTGCAGCAAGGGGTGAGGGGGAGACAGAGGGTGCAGGCAGGGGGTGAGAGAGAGAAAGAGGGTGCAGCACGGGGTGAGACAGACAGAGGGTGCAGCAGGGGGTGAGAGAGAGACAGAGGGTGCAGCAGGGGGTGAGACAGACAGAGGGTGCAGCAGGGGGTGAGAGAGAGACAGAGGGTGCAGCAGGGGGTGAGACAGACAGAGGGTGCAGCAGGGGGTGAGACAGACAGAGGGTGCAGCAGGGGGTGAGGGAGACAGAGGGTGCAGCAGGGGATGACGGAGAGACAGAGGGTCCAGCACGGGGTGAGACAGACAGAGGGTGCAGCAGGGGGTGAGAGACAGACAGAGGGTGCAGCAGGGGGTGAGAGACAGACAGAGGGTGCAGCAGGGGGTGAGAGACAGACAGAGGGTGCAGCAGGGGGTGAGGGAGAGACAGAGGGTGCAGTAGGGGGTGAGAGACAGACAGAGGGTGCAGCACAGGGTGAGAGACAGACAGAGGGGCAGGGGATGAGAGACAGACAGAGGGTGCAGCAGGGGGTGAGGGAGACAGAGGGGTGCAGCAGGGGGTGAGACAGACAGAGGGTGCAGCAGGGGGTGAGACAGACAGAGGGTGCAGCAGGGGGTGAGAGAGACAGAGGGTGCAGCAGGGGGCGAGGGAGAGACAGAGGGTGCAGCAGGGGGTGAGACAGACAGAGGGTGCAGCAGGGGGTGAGAGACAGACAGAGGGTGCAGCAGGGGGTGAGAGACAGACAGAGGGTGCAGCAGGGGGTGAGAGACAGACAGAGGGTGCAGCACGGGGTGAGACAGACAGAGGGTTGCAGCAGGGGGGTGAGGGAGACAGAGAGTGCAGCACGGGGTGAGAGACAGACAGAGGGTGCAGCAGGGGGTGAGGGAGAGACAGAGGGTGCAGCACGGGGTGAGACAGACAGAGGGTGCAGCAGGGGGTGAGGGAGACCGAGGGTGCAGCAGGGGGTGAGGGAGACAGAGGGTGCAGCAGGGGGTGAGAGAGAGACAGAGGGTGCAGCATGGGGTGAGAGACAGACAGAGGGTGCAGCAGGGGGTGAGGGAGACCGAGGGTGCAGCAGGGGGTGAGGGAGACAGAGGGTGCAGCAGGGGGTGAGGGAGACAGAGGGTGCAGCAGGGGGTGAGAGACAGACAGAGGGTGCAGCAGGGGGTGAGAGACAGACAGAGGGTGCAGCAGGGGGTGAGGGAGACAGAGGGTGCAGCAGGGGGTGAGGGAGAGACAGAGGGTGCAGCAGGGGGTGAGAGAGACAGAGGGTGCAGCAGGGGGTGAGGGAGACAGAGGGTGCAGCACGGGGTGAGACAGACAGAGGGTGCAGCAGGGGGTGAGACAGACAGAGGGTGCAGCATGGGGTGAGACAGACAGAGGGTGCAGCAGGGGGTGAGGGAGACAGAGGGTGCAGCACGGGGTGAGAGACAGACAGAGGGTGCAGCAGGGGGTGAGGGAGAGACAGAGGGTGCAGCACAGGGTGAGAGACAGACAGAGGGTGCAGCAGGGGGTGAGAGAGAGACAGAGGGTGCAGCAGCGGGTGAGGGAGAGACAGAGGGTGCAGCAGGGGGTGAGACAGACAGGGTGCAGCAGTGGGTGAGAGAGAGACAGAGGGGTGCAGCAGGGGGTGAGGGAGAGACAGAGGGTGCAGCAGGGGGTGAGGGAGAGACAGAGGGTGCAGCAGGGGGTGAGGGAAAGACAGAGGGTGCAGCAGGGGGTGAGACAGACAGAGGGTGCAGCAGGGGGTGAGGGAGAGACAGAGGGTGCAGCATGGGGTGAGACAGACAGAGGGTGCAGCAGGGGGGTGAGAGAGACAGAGGGTGCAGCAGGGGGTGAGGGAGAGACAGAGGGTGCAGCAGGGGGTGAGACAGACAGAGGGTGCAGCAGGGGGTGAGACAGACAGAAGGTGCAGCAGGGGATGAGAGACAGACAGAGGGTGCAGCAGGGGGTGAGGGAGGCAGAGGGTGCAGCAGGGGGTGAGACAGACAGAGGGTGCAGCAGGGGGTGAGAGACAGACAGAGGGGTGCAGCAGGGGGTGAGACACACAGAGGGTGCGGCAGGGGGTGAGACAGACAGAGGGTGCAGCAGGGGGTGAGACAGACAGAGGGTGCAGCAGGGGGTGAGGGAGAGACAGAGGGTGCAGCAGGGGTGAGGGAGAGACAGAGGGTGGCAGCAGGGGGTGAGACAGACAGAGGGTGTAGCAGGGGTGAGAGCAGACAGAGGGTACAGCAGGGGGTGAGACAGACAGAGGGTGCAGCAGGGGGGAGACAGACAGAGGGGTGCAGCAGGGGGTGAGGGAGGGACAGAGGGTGCAGCAGGGGGTGAGACAGACAGAGGGTGCAGCAGGGGGTGAGCAGACAGAGGGTGCAGCAGGGGTGTGAGGGAGAGACAGAGGGTGCAGCAGGGGGTGAGAGGAGACAGAGGGTGCAGCAGGGGGTGAGGAGAGACGAGGGTGCAGCAGGGGGTGAGACAGAAAGAGGGTGCAGC